>NW_022045120.1:0-30649 GCF_900880675.1 Sparus aurata | reverse complement strand
TTTACAGTTCAAACTCGCGTTCAGTGGTGTCCGTCTGTCCACAACCATGTGCCCTCTGTCACTGAGTCTGTCAGTCCGATCCAGAACCTGTCCTCTGTCTTTGTCATCTTGTCTCTCAGTTTCTGCATCAGGAACGACTGGACAAGGAAAATTGATGAAAATTCAATATATCTATGTAACATCACTTTTATCATGTTAACTAATGCAAAAAACACAACATGATAGAACAAAAGCCAGAGAGCTGAATGAAGCTGCAGCAGTGTGTTCTACCTGCTCGTCTCGGCTCTCTATCTAACCAGATCTGCTCCATCTCGTCTGCATTCTCTCTGGCCTGTTCCCAGGTTCATTCATCAGTGGAGAAATAGTAGCACTGTGGTCCATTCTGCTCCCAGCCTTCTTGACATTTGTGACATGTATCCACTTTGAAGAGATTACAGGCAAAGACTTGAATCAAGTGCAAACAAAACACTGTTCATATTTACAGTCAGGAAGAACTGAAAGAGTTTGAATCTGAGAGCAGCTGAGACGATAGCCACAGGTTTAAACTGTCACTGTTTCAGGATCGTCTTTATTTGAGAAGCTGAACAGAGAACTAAACTCTTGGCAGAGATAATTTGAAGTTTACCCAAAATGTGACTTACCTGTGATATTCTTTCTCATGGCTGCATTGTCATCAGTCAGCTTCTGGAGTTGTTTCGTGGTTTGATGGTATTTATAAACCTCGTTTTTAAAAAGAAAGTCAAGTCAGTGTGTGAAACTCAAATTTGGTATTCACTGCAGAACTTGATGATTAACATTATCAGAGCGATGTTTACTGAAATTACCAAATTACTAAAGCAATTATACCCAAAGGTTGACAGCTAGTATTTTAATTAGACCTCAATCTTCATCTGTTTTCATTAAGTGAGTTAAGTGTAAAGTGTCTCTATGACCAATGTGATTAAATAAGATAATTTATTAATTCAATTCAATGAATGCAGACTTAAACACAAGCCTTATATGTTTGTTAATCTTTGCATACATTTACTATTTACAATTAAAGATATCTAAATGTATAATGTGTTTATTCCATGGCTTTTTTAAAGCATTTAGACTGGTTATTCTGTGTCCTGTAATAAATTGCACGTTAAGGTATTTAAGTTTTACACATTGAGTTAACTCTGACCCCTGACCCTTTATATTGAAGTTATGTCAAAGAATTAGATTGGATATTTACATTTAATGAAATCACTTAAAGTCATTGTTTTAAGCATGTTTTGAGTGCAATGTATGTTGCACTCTCATTTTTAAGACAGTTCTGTATCTCACCTGCAAGTGAAGCCACAAGTTCTTTTCTTCAAAACAATTATCAGATTGTAGAAGTCAATCTAGATTAAAATGCTTTTTTCCCCTTTTTTTTAAACAGTAAAACTCACCAGTATAGCTGAGAGCGATGACAGCAGCAGCCAGGAGAACCACTACAGCCACTCTCTCTGCCGTGACCTTTGACCCTCCAGCTGCTTGTTGTTGGGGGCCTGTTGAACAGCAGAAGATGCAGATAGTGTGTTTGGATGATACTTTCCCAGTAAACCTAGTGTTTGTAAGTGGGGCAGGAGTTTCTTCTAGACATATGAACTTCCTTTACTGTAGACTTTTTGAAAACACAAATTAAAGCTGCTACAAGGAACTTTCTTTTGTGTTGTTTCTGGCGCCCCCTCAGGACAAAGGTGGTATGACCACCACCTCCTCCTGTGGTAAACATCTTGATCTCACTGCATTTACTTTGAAAGTGAATAAAAAAAAAAGATGCAACATATTTATAATGCTATTTTTTCTTCTAAAACATTGCCAGCTGGCTTTGTGGGATTCACTCAGTACTTGGACGATGGTGAAACAGTTTTAGTTCCATACCACCAGACTACAGAGCAGTCTCATTCCTCAGGCTGTGACTCATCGTCAGCAATCTGCCATGAAAACAACCCACATTTTTTTTACATTTCCAACTCAACAAAAGTTAGAATCTGCTCCCTTAGGTCATAAAAAGGCTTCAGAATTAAACAAAGACTGTTTCTTAAATGTGCAGTGTGTAAGAATTATTATGAAATTATTTATACAGCAAAAAAAAGACAAATAACCAAAGTGACCGCTGCTGACTCTAGCTGCTTTTTGCTAGTTTGCTCAGCTAGCCATGCAGGTGCTTTGGACCAGCAAGCTAACTGCAGTATATGTTTCTTCAACATCTATCTATAAATACAAGGAACCTCTGTCTGTCTGTGTGTGTGTGTGTGTGTGTGTGTGTGTGTGTGTGTGTGTGTTCCTCAAATATCTCTGCAGATCAGGATCAGACTGACCTGAGAGTTTCAACATGGCTGCTGCTTGGTTCAAGGGTGTGCTATTTCGCATTTGTTTCGACTGCAATGATACCATGAATAAATTATTTCATAAATGCTTTACAAATTCCACGAGTATTGTCCACCGGAGCCACCACAGTCACGTGCGCACCAGAGCCAATCACTGCAGAAGTCAAGCCCATGACATATCTTAAGAAACAAGCGGATTTATACCTGCAGCGGCGCGAGCTGGACCGGGATTTTGCCGGCGGTTCGGTCCCGTTCTGTGCATCTAAACTGACTGTTGTGGATTAATGAGATTAAACAAGTCCAGACCGAGTCTATTCGGGTCTGAGGAGATCCAGAGACGCGTGGAAAACAAAGTGGGATCGGAATCTGTGGACCTTCGTGTGTAGCTAGCGCCTAGCCGCTAGCTACACGGCCCACCTCCCGAGTTGACGGAGCGGACGCACTGGCACGTCCAAAACTGGACTTAGGGTAAATAATGTCCAACACACTTTTTCGTGAACATCGCTGTTACGTTTGCTTTGTGTCTGGTGCAGGAAGAAACAGTAAAAATGTGCTTTTGTCACAAGTGGATTTATACCTGCAGCGGCGCGAGCTGGACCGGGATTTTGCCGGCGGTTCGGTCCCATTCTGTTCTGTTCTGTTCAACTAAACTGACTGTTGTGGATTATAATGAGATTAAACAAGTCCAGACCGAGTCTGTTCGGGTCTGAGGAGATCCGGAGATGCGCGGTCAACAAAGTGGGATCGGAATCTGTGGATGTTTGTGTGTAGCCAGCTGCTAGCCGCTAGCCGCTAGCCGACTCACACGGCCTAATGTTACCTACCGAGTTGACGGAGCGGGCGCACCGGCACGTCCAAAACCGGATTTAGGGTAAATAATGTCCAACACGCTTTTTCACGAACATTGCCATTACGTTTGCTTTATGTCTGGTGCAGGAAGAAACAGTAAAAATGTGCTTTTGTCACGAAAGTGTCCAAGCAGCAAGTTTGGTTGTTGAGGAACAGGAAGATGTGGGAGGGACATCGGCGGATGATTGACAGCAGCAGTGATGTGTTGGAGACAGCAACAGAGATAGCGAGTTTTGAGAGTTGAGAGATTTGTGACATATAGCGTGTTTGGAGTGTATAGTTAGTGTGTTATGTAGTGTTTGGTGTGGTGTGTTTAGTGAGTAGTGGAGTCGTGTTGTGAGGCTAACCAAGGAGGAGACGGCTGAATGTGGAACAGGCAGGAAGGAGCTGAGCCCTGAGCCTGAGGCATTGCCTGCATTTAAATGTAAATAGTTACACATAACTTTGTAAATTTCAAAAATGAATGCACCAATGTAGTAAACAACAATTTATATTTGCATTATAACTAATGCAATTGGTTCAATAAACATTTTTGTGGTTTTCACAGTAAAAAAACTAACTTTTTCTACTCTGGTTTTATGTTATTTTGTGATTTTAGGTCCATAGTGTTAACATAGTACCTTAAAATGAAAAAATAACTCTACAGTCACACATATGAGGTTGTGCTAAAAATAATTACACCAAGTAAGGCAAGGTTAATAGTTTTTAAGGTGAAATATAATGGTATAATCAAAAGTAGTCAAAAACAGCCAATTATATCCCTGACGTCCCACCTTCAAACACAGCCTCATTTGGCCATCCATGAAAAAGCTACCTAACCTCCCACTTTTCTATAGGAATACATGCTTCCTACGGGCAAAGCACTAGTAATATATTGATGTCATGATGTCAAAATTGTCGTTTTGGACGATGGTGAAACAGTTTGTTTTAGTTCTGTACCACCAGACTACAGAGCAGTCTCATTCCTCAGGCTTTGAGACTCATCGTCAGCACTCTGCCACGAAAATAACCCACATTTTTTTACTTTTCCAACCCAAATAAGTTGGAATCTGCAAATGTACGTTGTAAAGAGGCTTCATGAATTAAATTAAGAAATGATACTCAAAATAAAATGCTAATTGCTACTGACTGTAGCTTCTGTTTGCTAGTTAGCCCATGCAGGTGCTTTGGACCAGCATGCTAACTGCAGTATATGTCTCTTCAACATAATTCATCAGTGCCATGATGTCATAATGTCATCTCTTCACATTCTGTGGATGATTTAATAGGGTCCTTTTTTTATGTTTTCAACCAAATGTCTCACATAATGCACCTTTAACACAGCCACTTTATCGTTCCTTGTAGCATGTGTCAAAATAGTTGAGATCCATTTACTCCTGTCTAATATAAATACCAGTATGTACACACACACGGAGAAAGTTGAGAGTCATACACTCCTGTCAGACACAAATACAAGAAAGGGACATTATACTTTGTCCTGAAATGATTCTGCAATATATCAAAACTTTACTTGCTGCACTGTGTTTGCCATAAATTCATTGGAAAGTGTTAAACCATTACATTAAAGATGTGTTGAAATAGGAAGTGAAGAGGAAAGGGCAACACAGGGTGTCTGTGAAAAAGAGGAAGTGTTACACTCAAGGCTCTGTCTGTCATTCTGTCTCTGATGATCATTTTTGACTTAGTATTAACTTTGCAAAGTTAAAGGAAGTGTAAGGTGTAACCATGATGTATTGAAGTTTAGAGATCTAATGAAAATCAGTAAAGAAACAGTGTTGAGCTGAGGTCATGAGAAAGTGTTAAAGAACTGGTCAGGTCAATGTGAGGCCAAAAGGATGTGTCGAAATCTGATCACCATTTGGGCACGGGCACAGACAGTGACCTAGGCATGTTGGATCATTATGAAATCGTCAGCCGGCATCAAGGGACTATTAGTCATTGAACGGAGAGATGGTGGGAAAATGTCCTAATAAGGACATAAAACCGTGCCACCGTCCAAAGCAAGAGAGAAGCGTTATGAAATCTTAATCAAGGGGTTATCAACCAGTGAATGGAGAGATGCTGAAAACATGTCCTAATAAGGACACAAAACCAAGCCAGTGTCCGAAGCAAGAGTGTATATAACCTGAGGAGCACGGGCTAAAGTTTGTTCTTCCACTTCCTCAAGCCTTGAAGAAACACCTGAGACGGAGAATGTGGGCAGCCTAAACATCGCAGAAAGGACTTCAAGAAATCTTCAGCAGAAACAGACCAAGGAATTAAGAGCACAACAGGATTAACCATTTTTGCCATCATGCTGTGGATTACAATTTGGATATTGGAGTACTTTTGTTCACGCTGCTGGCGTGAAGTTTGGACTTTGAGGAAGTTACGAGACCTCCGGCCGGGTTGGTGATTTGCCTCAAGGACTTGGACTTTCAGCAGGAAGGGAAAGGTAAGCCACTGGATAGACCTGACCCTCTCCATCTCACCTAAATTTAAGTATTTCTAACCAAGCCTCAGCTCTTTTAGATTAATTTGTTATTTAAAGTATTGTGATTTATCAAGAAGTATTTTTGATAATGAGTGATAGTAATTGAAATAAGTATTGCGCTGTATGCTTTGCCCATGCTAAAATCTATGCAATAAAACCTACATAATATAGTTAAAGTTAAAGTTGTGGACATTGATTTTATGTCTCTTTGATTGGAAGTAAAAGTCAGGTGTTAATTGTGCATAATATCTTGAAGGTTCTTAAAGGTTACTCTAGCCTACCAAATTGAAACAGGCCCTTAGGGTTTACCAAAAGCCCTTAAAATCAAACCTAGCACCATACTAAGAGCCCAGATCATTTAGAGGAGAGCTGTCATTAACGGGCGTGGCTGGTGGCTGTATCTGACTCAAGGGCTATTCATGTCAGGTGCCAGACCAGAGGAAGCAGGGTAGACGTTCAGTTTCAGGCAGTTAGAAGCTAGGCGAGTATCCTCATTACCAGCTTAAAATCCCTATTTAAAATTCCCACTTTTTAGCAACCTTTTATAGGTTATAGGGATCTAACCCTGTATATTGGAGAGCTGGTCGAGTACCTCCTGGACAGGGGTAAAGCTCGGGATCTAACACATGGTTACATTTGGATTAGAATGCAGATGAAAAGATGGAAACGTGATGCTTGATGCTTTCACTTGCATCATAACACTATGGATTATTCTGGCCGTTTTTCATGTTTAGTTCCTCTTTTCCCTTGACATAAACTTCTGTTTTCAACTTATTATACAGCAAACCTTCTCTCAACATCCCAGCGTTTTGGAGTGGGGTTCCTTTATTCTTTATTTGCAGCTGCAAAAAGCACAATCTATATCAACAGCACGGCGACAATATTTTAAAAAGCCTGATTTTAGAGCTACAATATAATTGCTGTAAAGGTGTGGCCACGCTGTCTGTTTTGAATCAGTTAACCTCGGTTCAAACAGCATTTGTCAATTTGTTCACACCCCTAATGTTTGTATTAGATCTGTAAATATGAAATTTAATATGTTGAAAAACACGCAAAATGCCAGTTTTCATGTCATTGCATTTCAATATCTATATCAGTGAATATACCCTGAAGCCTGCAGTGTGAGGATTTTAAAAAATCACAGGTTTTTCATTTAAATGACATTTGAAATCTAACTGTCTTTAAACTGTATGACATACATTGTTTATATTCAGAGGGTGGTTAAAGTTACAGTTTTTCAAACAAGTGTATCATATCATTTTGTGCATGAAAGGTGGTACATAAATAAGGTTATCTGTAATGTAAGAATTGACCACCTGTTGTAGTCATGCTCAAAACAGACTAATAGCTAACTGCTGCTAACCGAATCTGCTGTTAGCTCGGTTAGCCGTGCAGCTAGCAGTCCAAACTGGGAGTCATGAGAACGCAATACATACACGTCATTTTGTCAGAACTGTTTTTCACATTCTGCTGGTAATATATATCTATTGAATATTGAGTAATACATGTTTTTATTCTGGAAAAAATCTGAAAAATTGTGAACATTGTGGCTCACTGGAGGTCAGAGTTCATGCTCCAGTTTATTTAATCATAGTTCTTACTTACCAGGCAGCTCTGCTGATGGCTCGCTGTTCAATGTCTCGACTTCAGAGTACGTGGTTTCAGTCGGTGAGGAAGTCAATGATAAAGAGTAAAATAAACTTTCATGATTCACTCAAACTCTGACAAAGAACATTCCCTGGAAAGCTCTGATTGTAATAGCAAAAACATAGATAGATAGATAGATAGATAGATAGATAGATAGATAGATAGATAGATAGATAGACAGACCCACCTGTGGCATTTCTATTTGATTTTATGAAGCTAGCATTAACGTACACCGTATCGTCTTCAGCCATTCCACCGTTTTGACTAACTGTCAGTGAGGTTGCAAGATAAGTTTAAGTTGTCACAGGAAAAAACAAAAAAAGGAAAAAAGCAACCTTCCTGTCTGAGATGCCAATGATAACACAAAATCTTTTGCAATAACATTTTACTTCCCATTTGTTCAGAATAGAAAATACTAGAATCATTCTAAATATCTCAATATGATATATAATATAATACAAATCTCCCCACGCTGACACAACAAATGATTTGTTTTCAAAGAACAGAAGAAGAATTCAGTGGTTAGAAGACATTTAAATGGTCACATTCAATGAAGTGTAACAATCCAGAGAACTTCCAGCAGCATAAAATCTCTTTTCAGTGCAGACGTGTCGCTGAGCTGAGCTGCTGCTTGTTTATTAAGCTGGACTCTAAATGTTTCTGCTTTCCTTTGTCTTTATATTTACTCAAGTACTGACAGACTGCCCTCTCACATAACTGCAGAGTTTCACTTTGTTAAATCTTTTTCTGTGTGGAGTTGGCGGCCATGTTGGTGTTGGTGACGTGTGTTGAGCATCATGACATCGTTTCACACTAAAACAGATGATACCTCCTTAAACTTTCAGCAGTTCACTGACTTGAACATGAATCTTTTTAATTCACAAACATCATATGTTTACTTCATGGCACAATTCAAACGGGAGCGAAAGATTATTTCTTTCTCCATCACCAGCATGCAAAGTTTTATTAAATAAGGTCCCATGTGGCAAAATGGCCAAAACTGGAAATGAAAAACTATAATAATATTATAATAATATGCAAAAACAGAGAGGCGTTGTATGGTTTTATAAACATAAATATGTAAATATATGACATTTTTTAACGGATTACACATTCATTCAGGCATTAAAATACAATATTCAGCCTGGTTTAGCTTAATTATTCTTGACTTGTTGACGTTTCCAAGATGGCACAGAAGAAGAGCTGTAAAAGTAAAAGTAAAAGTAGAAAAGGGTCGTACAGTGACAGTTAGAAACAAAGTGGACATTTTCTTCCTTGCTGAGCAGTTTCAAGGTGACACCAGCTGCTACGACAACTTGAATGATTTTTGAATGTACATGTAAGTATCATAAATCCCACAGACTTTCTGCTGAGGGCACCAGTGCGATGCTAACTTCGGTTTTAACGTCCAGTTTCTACAGATTTCTCACAAATACGTTTCTGAGGTGCTGTGCAGGATTTATCAAACCACCACTTCAGGCTTGATCTAGATATTTCGCCCATCCTCACACAGTCCTGTCCATTTGCATTCCCCTCTTTCAAGTTGTCTGGCTGTCCCTTGCCCCAAAAAGTCAAACTGCGAGACAGAGAACAGAAAGAACTGGTTCAATTAAACTTGTGACTTTGATTTTGTTAATACATAAAACCTGTTTACAGGTCAAACCTCTTGTTCAGTGGTGTCCCGTCTGTCCACAACCATGTGCCCTCTGTCACTGAGTCTGTCAGTCCTATCCAGAACTTGTCCTCATCCTCTAACATCTTCACAACAACTTCTTCTTCTCTCAGTCTCTGCATCAGGAATGACTGGACAGGGGAAAATTGATGAAAAATACAATATATCTGTGTAACATCACTTTCATCATGTTAACTAATGCAAAAACACAACATGATAGAACAAAAGCCAGAGAGCTGAATGAAGCTGCAGCAGTGTGTTCTACCTGCTCGTCCTCGCTCTCTATCTTAACCAGATCTGCTCCATCTCGTCGGCATTTCTCTCTGGCCTGTTCCCAGATTAATTTATCAGTGGAGTAATAGTAGCACTGTGGTCCATTCTGCTCCCAGCCTTCTTGACATTTGTGACATGTATCCGCTTTGAAGAGATTACAGCAAAGACTTGAGTCAAGTGCAACAAAACACTGTTCATATTTACAGTCAGGAAGAACTGAAAGAGTTTGAATCTGAGAGCAGCTGAGACGATAGCTCACAGGTTTAATCTGTCACTGTTTCTTTAATCAACATCAGAGGATGCAAACATGTAAGAAAAGCAACATCAGTCACTGACCAGGAGGTTGTGGACAGTGTTTCTGCACCGTTATCACTTCACAGCGTGTCTCTGTTATGAAAGAGGATAAAACGATGTCACTTCCACCAGGATCGTCTTTTATTCGAGAACCTGAACAGAGAACAAAACTCTTGGCAGAGATAATTGGAGTTTAACCCAAAATGTGACTTACCTGTGATATTCTTTCTCATGGCTGCATTCTCATCAATCAGCTTTTGAAGATGTTATGTGGTTTGATGGTATTCATAACCTCATTTTAAAAAAGAAAGTCAAGTCAGTGTGTGAAACTCACATTTGGTTTTATTCAGAACTTGATGATGAACATTATCAGAGCGATGTTCACTCAAATTACTAAATTACTAAAGTAATTATATCCAAAACATTGACAGCAAGGTTTTTAATTGTAAAAGTGTTTCTATGATGCAATGTGAATTAATAACATAATTTATTGAATTAAATTCAATGAATGCAGACTCAAACACAAACCTTATATGTTTTTCAATCTGTGCATACATTTACAGTTAAAGATACTTCAACATGCATATAATGTGTTTATTCATGGGCTTACTTAAAACAATTTAAGATGGTTATTTGTTACTGGTTTTGTTCTATCAGATTATAGAAGCCTGTCTAGATTCATTTGTTTGAATATAAATGAATAAACAAATAAAAATGAAAAGAAACAGTAAAACTCACGGGTATAGCCAAAAGCGATGACAGCAGCAGCCAGGAGAACCACTACAGCCACTCTCTCTGCTGTGACCTTTGACCCTCCAGCTGCTTGTTGTTGGGAGCCTGTTGAACAGCAGAAGATGCAGATAGTGTGTTTGGATGTTACTTTACCCAGTAAACCTAGTGTTTGTAAGTGGGGCAGGAGTTTCTACTAAACATACGAACTTCCTTTACTGTGGACTTTTTCCAAACAAAAATTAAAGCTGCTACAAGGAACTTTCTTTTTGTGTTGTTTCTGGCGCCCCCTCAGGACAAAAGCGGTATGACCACCACCTCCTCCTGTGGTAAAGATCTCGATCTCACTGCATTTACTTTGATAGTGTATAAAAGGAAGAGGCAACATATTTTTTATGCTATTTTTTCTTTTTAAACACTTCTGGTTGACTTTGTGTGATTCATTAAGAATGTGGACGATGGTGAAACAGTTTGTATTAGTTCCATACCACCAGGCTACAGAGCAGTCTCTCAGGCTGTGACTCATCGTCAGCACTCTGCCATGAAAATAACCCACATTTTTTTTAATTTTCCAACCCAACAAAAGTTAGAATCTGCTCCTTTAGGTCATAAAGAGGCTTCAGAATTAAATTAAGACTGTTTCTTAAATGTGCAGTGTGTAAGAATTATTGTGAAATTATTCACAAAAGAAATGGACAAATAACCAAAGCAAGCGCTGCTGACTGTAGCTGCAGTTTGCTAGTTAGCTCAGTTAGCCATGCAGGTGCTTTGGACAAGCATGCTAACTTCAGTATATGTTTCTTTATCATAATACATAGACGCCATAATGTCCAAATTGTCATCTCTTCACATTCTTAAGATCATACAAGAATTTTCTTTTTTGTTTTAACCAAATGTTTTACATAGTGCAACTTTAACACAGCCAGTTAATCGTTCCTTGTTGCATGGTTACATTTGGATTAGAATGCAGATGAAAAGATGTAAACATGATGCTTGATGCTTTCACTTGCAACATGATAATACAGTTTATTCTGGCCCTTTTTCATGTTAAGTTCCTCTTTTCTCTTTACACAAACTTCCTGCCTTCAACTCATTTTACAAAAACTTCCTCTCAACATCACAACATGTTGGAGTGGCGTTCCTTTATTCTATTTTTGCAGACGTAAAAAGCAGAAGATATATCAACAGCACAGGCGGCGACATTTTAAAAAGCCTGATTTTAGAGCTACAACATAATTTCTGTAAAGATGTGGCCACACTGTCTGTTCTGACAGTCGGGTTAGCAGTTAGCCGTGCAGCTGGCAGTCCAAACTGGGAGTCCTGGGAGCGTTGGTGTTGGTTAGCATGCTAACGTTAGTATATACCTTATCAACACAATACATACACATCATAATGTCAGGACTGTTATTCCCATTCTGCTGGTAATATATATCTGTTGAATATTGATTAACACACGATTTTATTCTGGAAATAGTCAGAATTTGTGAACATTGTGGCTCACTGGAGGCCAGAGTTCATGCTCCAGGTTATTTAATGATATTCTTACTTACCAGGCAGCTCTGCTGATGGCTCGCTGTTCAACATCTCGACTTCAGAGTACGTGGTTTCAGTCGGTGAGGAAGTCAATGATAAAGTGTAAAATAAACTTTCATGATTCACTCAAACTCTGACACTGAACAGTTGTTAGAAAGGTCTGATTGTAAATGGCAAGATAGATAGATAGATAGATAGATAGATAGATAGATAGATAGATAGATAGATAGACCTACCTGCATTGACGTACTCCGCATCGTCTTCAGCCATTCTACCGTTTTGACTAACCGTCAGTGAGGTTGCAAGAGAAGTTTAAGTGGTCACAGCAAAGAAAAAAAAATTCCTTCCTGTCTTTTACTTCCCATTTGTTCAGATAAGAAAATACTGAAATCATTCTTATTATGTCAGTATGATACAGTATAATATAATATAATATAATATAATATAATATAATATAAATCTCCCAACGCTGACACAACAAATGATTTGTTTTTAAAGAACAGAAGAATTTAGCGGTCAGAAGTCAGTTAAATGGGAAAATTCAGTGAAGTGTAACAATCCAGAGAACTTCCAGCCGCATGAAATCTCTTTTCAGTGCAGACGTGTCGCTGAGCTGAGCTGCTGTGGCTTGTTTATTAAGATGGACTCTAAATGTTTCTGCTTTCCTTTGTCTTTATATTTTCACAAGTACTGTCAGACTGCCCTCTCACATAACTGCAGAGTTTCACTTTGTTAAATCTCTTTCTGTGTTGGTGTTGGTGACGTGTGTTGAACAACATGATGATATGATGATACAGATGATACTTCCTTTTACAAACTTTCAGCAGACTTCATCGACTTCAACATGAATCTTTTTATTTCCCAAAAATCATATGTTTACTTCATGGCACAATTCAAACAGGAGCGAAAGATTATTTCTTTTTCCATCACCAGCATGCAAAGTTTTATAAAATAAGAGTTGTAAAACATGGTTTTAAAGGAGTCATCACCTGGTTTTTTACATATCCACTCCCTTTTGGATCGCTTTGGATCAATTCTTAAAACTTATTAGAAAAAAAAAAAAAAAAAAATCAAACATAGAGCTTGTTCTGACACTTTTTCATACCGCGACTTTCTCACGCGAGATTATGCGCGAGGTTTTGACCGGTCCGGATGTGCATTGTATTAATATGTAATGAGGCGCGCGTTGATTGGCCGCAGGAAGGACAGAGCCGGAATGGGGGGCGAGCCTGCATGCACACACAGACTCCAAAACATAAACAGCCCCCTGTCATGGCGCACACACTAAATGACGAACCTTACGGAATTCAGGCATTTATGTACGAGCCGGAGTCGGAAACCGAACGGGAGAGTGAAGAGGCAGAGACGGTGGAAGAGACACGTTTACAGCAGGACGTCTCTGAATGGTAAATTATTTTTTTTCCGTCTTACTTTTCACACTCGTGTTTTACATGTCAGACCTGAGTTTTAATGCTGGCGGTCACGATGTATGGTGTGAAAATGACAGAGAAATAAGCAGATTCGGCGTGCTCACTCTGGCTGAGGACGGCTGTGAGCTGATGCTTATGCAAGTAGCCTCCTGTGGTAACGTCACCACAGGAGCAGAGTCAAAATCTCGCGCTTTAGGAACGCGCACTATTGTGCGCTATTCCTGTTCGGAAAAAGAGCCAAAGCGAAAAAAATAAGCCACTTTCAAACTCCAGCTTTTCAGGCAAGTTTCAACAGAGGTCCAACACCAATATGCATGATTTAACGAGAGAAATTGCGATTTCCGGGTGATGACTCCTTTAAAGAAGTAAGTAAAAGTAGAAAAAGGTCGTACAGTGGCAGTTTAAAAAATAAAGTCGACTACTTTTCTTCCTTGCTCAGCAGTTTCAAGGTGACACCAGCTGCTGTGACAACTTGAATGATTTTTGAATGTACATGTAAGTATCATAAATCCCAAAGACTTTCTGCCGAGGGCACCAGTGCGATGCCAACTTCGGTTTTAACGTCCAGTTTCTGCAGATTTCTCACAAATACGTTTCTGAGGTGCTGTGCAGGATTTGTCAAACCACCCTTTCAGGCCTAATCTAGAAATTTCGGCCATCCTCACACAGTCCTCTCCATCTGCATTCTCCCCTTTCCAGTTGTCTGGCTGTCCCCTGGCCCAAAAAGTCAAACTGCAAGACAGAGAACAGAAAGAACTGGTTCAATGACACATGTGACTTGATTTTGCAAACATCTAAAACCTGTTTACAGGTCAAACCTCTTGTTCAGTGGTGACCCGTCTGTCCACAACCATGTGCCCTCTGTCACTGAGTCTGTCAGTCCGATCCAGAACTTGTCCTCATCTTCTACCATCTTGTCTTTCACTTTCTGTATCAGGAATGACTGGACAGGGAAAGTTGATGAAAAATACAATATATCTGTGTAACATCACTTTCATCATGTTAACTAATGCAAAAACACGACATGATAGAACAAAAGCCAGAGAGCTGAATGAAGCTGCAGCAGTGTGTTCTACCTGCTCGTCCTCGCTCTCTATCTTAACCAGATCTGCTCCATCTCGTCTGCATCTCTCTCTGGCCTGTTCCCAGGTTAATTCATCAGTGGAGAAATAGTAGCACTGTGGTCCATTCTGCTCCCAGCCTTCTTGACATTTGTGACATGTATCTGCTTGGAAGAGATTACGGCAAAGACTTGAGTCAAGTGCAACAAAACACTGTTCACTGTCAGTCACTGACCAGGAGGTTGTGGACAGGGTTTCTGCACCGTCATCACTTCACAGCGTGTCTCTGTTATGAAAGAGGATAAAACAATGGCACTTCCACCAGGATCGTCTTTTATTTGAGAAGCTAAACAGAGAACTAAACTCTTGGCAGAGATAATTTGAAGTTTAACCCAAAATGTGACTTACCTGTGATATTCTTTCTCATGGCTGCATTCTCATCAGTCAGTTTCTGGAGATGTTTCGTGGTTTGATGGTATTTATAACCTTGTTTTAAAAATGAAATTCAAGTCAGTGTGTGAAACTCACATTTGGTAATTACTCAGAACTTGATGGTGAACATTGTTAATGCTCACTCAAATGATTAAAATACTAAAGTAATTGTACCCAAAACATTGACAGCAAGTATGTTAATTAGACCTAAATTTCATCTAGTTTAATGACATGAGGTAAACATAAAGTGTTTCTTTGACTCAATTTGAATAAATAACATAACCTATTACATTAAATTCAATGAATGCAGACTTAAACACAAACCCTATATGTTTTTTAATCTTTGCATACATTTACTTTTTACAATTAAAGATACTTCAACGTACATATAATGTGTTTATTCCCTGGCTTTTTTAAAGCATTTACACTGGTTATTCTGTTTCCTGTAATAAATTGCACATTAAGGTATTTAAGTTGTACACATTGAGTTAACTCTGACCCCTGACCCTTTATATTGAAGTTATGTCAAAGAATTAGATTGGATATTTACATTTAATGAAATCACTGAAATCATTGTTTTAAGCATGTTTTGAGTGTATTGTATGTTGCACTCTTATTTTTAAGACAGTTCTGTATCTCACCTGCAAGTGAAGCCAGTTCTTTTCTTCAAAACAATTATCAGATTGTAGAAGTCAATCTAGATTAAAATGCTTTTTTCCCCCTTTTTTTTAAACAGTAAAACTCACCAGTATAGCTGAGAGCGATGACAGCAGCAGCCAGGAGAACCACTACAGCCACTCTCTCTGCTGTGACCTTTGACTCTCCAGCTGCTTGTTGTTGGGAGCCTGTTGAACAGCAGAAGATGCAGATAGTGTGTTTGGATGTTACTTTCCCCAGTAAACCTAGTGTTTGTAAGTGGGGCACGAGTTTCTTCTAAACATACGAACTTCCTTTACTGTGGACTTTTTCAAAACAAAAATTAAAGCTGCTACAAGGAACTTTCTTTTTGTGTTGTTTCTGGCGCCCCCTCAGGACAAAGGTGGTATGACCACCACCTCCTCCTGTGGTAAAGATCTTGATCTCACTGCATTTACTTTAAAAGTGAATTTTAAAAAAAGACGCAACATGTTTACAATGCTATTTTTTCTTCTTAAACGTTGCCGACTGGCTTTGTGGGATTAATTTTCTCTGGTCTCAACATATTTAAGCTGGTCCTCCCTGAGCCTGCCAACTCTCAGAATGAGGAAAACAAGTGAGTCCTGCATGGTCTCTACACCCTGCCTACCCCCTGTTTGATTTGTTGCCCCCCCCCCCGCCCGACAAGAACAAACCCAATCTACCTCCTCCTACCTCCCTTTAGCACCTTAAAGGGCTATATATAATTTATTTATATTACTATTTGTTCTATGTGTTGCTTTTTTATTTGTTGCTGCGGGAGCACCCTCAATTTCATTGTATTCTCCTGTACAATGACAATAAAGACTATTCTATTCTATTCTATTCTATTCTATTCTATTCTCTTCCTGTGGTAAAGATCTTGATCTCACTGCATTTACTTTGAAAGTGAATAAAAAAAGATGCAACATAAGTACTTGGACGATGGTGAAACAGTTTGTTTTAGTTCCGTACTACCAGACTACAGAGCAGTCTCATTCCTCAGGCTGTGACTCATCGTCAGCACTCTGCCATGAAAATAACCCACATTTTTTTTACTTTTCCAACCCAAACAAGTTTGAATCTGCAAATGTACGTTGTAAAGAGGCTTCAGAATTAAATTAAGAAATGATACTCAAAATAAAATGCTAATTGCTGCTGACTGTAGCTTCCGTTTGCTAGTTAGCTCAGTTAGTCATCCAGGTGCTTTGGACCAGCATGCTAACTGCAGTATATGTTTCTTCAACATAAAATATCAATGCCATAATGTCATAATTGTCATCTCTTCACATTCTGTGGATGATTTAATAGGTTTTTTTTTTATGTTTTCAACCAAATGTCTCACATAATGCACCTTTAACACAGCCAGTTAATTGTACCTTGTAGCATGGTTACATTTGGATTAGAATGCAGATGAAAAGATGGAAACATGATGCTTGATGCTTTTACTTGCATCATAACACTACAGACTATTCTGGCCGTATTTTATGTTTAGTTCCTCTTTTTTTGTAATGTAAACGTCCTGTCCTCAGCTTATTTTACAGTATTGTATCTATGTCTATTAGAGACCTGAATACCTAGAGATGGTTAATTGGTGCTCAGCTCTGTCAGCACTAGCACTTTATTACACCTTCCTGTCCTCGGTCCGTCTGTGCTGAACCTGAAGCCATCTTGCTGTTGTCTGTCTACCTTCATGTGTCAGCATGCATGTCTTATTGTGGTCTTGCTTTTATGGTGTATGCATGCTTATTCTGTATCTGTGCTTCTGCTTTGCATGCTGTGGCGTGATGTGTCTTGAGTCATGGGTTTTTGTGCTGCATGTTTTTTGGGGATGTCTTGAATGATGTTTTCTGACTGATTAATGTTATATATGCTATTTTGTCATGTTGTTAACTGCTGTGCATGTTTTGCAGATTGCCTTGGCCAGTAATTTTGTAATTTTAATCTTATTTTTTATTTTCTGTTCTGTTTTTAGGGTGACTTTAACATCTGACTAGGGACTACAGATGAAAAATAGCCTCTTGGCTAATCTGGCGCATTTACAGCAATGTTATTAATGTGCACTGTCCCTGTTTTCAAATAAACTTATACTTATAGTAAACTTCCTCTTAACTTCACAAGGTGTTGTAATGGAGTTCCTTTATTCTTTATTTGCAGCTGCAAAAAGCACAAGATATATCAACAGCACAGGCGACGATATTTTAAAAAGCCTGATTTTAGAGCTACAATATAATTGCTGTAAAGGTGTGGCCACGCTGTCTGTTTTGAATCAGTTAACCTCGGTTCAAACAGCATCTGTCAATTTGTTAACACCCCTAATGTTTGTATTAGGCTTGTAAATATGAAATTTAATAAGTTGAAAAACACGCAAAATGCCAGTTTTCACGTCATTGCATTTCAATATCTATATCAGTGAATATACCCTGAAGCCTGCAGTGTGAGGATTTTAAAAAATCACCGTTTTTTTGTTTAAATGACATTTGAAATCTTACTGTCTTTAAAGCTAGGGTCTGTAATGTTGTTCAGACACACATTTTGTTATACTGGGTGAAATTATCCTGCTATCCTGAGAGTAGTCAATACATATGTATTCAGAAAAAGGAACTAAAATAATCAGACCTCGGTGGCAGCTGTAGGACTGAGAAAAAGCTGACCAATCCGTGCCGTCCGGCCCGGAGAGCACGGATTGGTCAGATGCAGGATTGGTTAGATGCCTTCATGTCAGGTTCTGTCCCTCCCTGCTCCGCGCGTGCACGCATTAGGTTTCACTGTTGCCGGAAATATTCAGACACTTCTCTGCAGAAATACGGAGTTGCAGGAGAAGACGTTCATTTGGTTACAATGGCAGAGAAAGTGCAGCCAGCGTAACTTGTAACAGCTCACAAGGGCAAGGAAAGGCAAGGAAAAGAAAGCCTCAGGCAGAAAAGGCTGCAACGAAAAAGGCTCTGGATGAAGAAAGAAGTCGGACAGGGTCAACATCGGTGCTGCGTTTGAGTGGAGGAGACAACTGGGGCATGTGAAGGGCTTGAAAAGTGATGCAGAGGTTGCTCTCTTTCTGTTGGACAGGTAATTATTTGTTTTGTTTCAGGGGGATTTGTTATTTTCATGAAATATGTGAGGTTTGCCAACTTGGCTACGTTTGTAGCTCATATTAGCCCAATGCTAACGTTAGCTTCTTTGTGTGTTGTTTTTAGCCATGAGGATGGCTAATCAGTCGGCCCAATTTCCACTGGATAGGGGTCCGCTGCGTTGCGGCTCCGATCCGGTTTTGCTCCGCCGTCTGGCAATCCCCACTGGTTGCGGTTTGTCCACCATGGCGCAGTATGGTAGACAGCTGGCCTCACGATGTGTGCTGGTGTCAACACGGAGTGTTTTATTTTGGAAAAGTAACAGGATGTAGTTTTTTATTTGGGCACTTGACTTCCTGTCTGCTCCCTGCTAAATTCAGCTGAATTCCTGCGTCTTGCTAAGGCATCTCCTTCTCCCTGCTGAGTCCCACTAACAGATGCGCGTTCAAGTTTGTGGGGGAGTGGCTTTGGACGGAGCACTTCTCTTGGATGGTCTCTTCTGAGGAGTCAGAGAGCTTCCTGATGTCACTGTTGCTGGGCTTCCTTGGCCTGAAGATGGTCATCCTCTCTTTGGAGTTTGGAGCACCATGTTCACCAGGATGAGAGAGGATGCTGGCTGTGCCTGAAACTGTCTCCTGTTCATTGTCTCTTTGCTAGACATCTTGAGAGAGGATGATGGTGTGCCAGAAGATGTACATGTACCAGCGACGGGATTTGATGGGGGACCTCTATTTGGCTGTAAATGAGTCCAACAAATCCACAACTCCCTTGTACTTGTTGTTGAAACCAACAATGTAAGGCCTCTCAAGTTCAGTGTAGCTTCTGTTGGCTTTGTCCCAGCGTTGAATCTTCTGCACATGTTCAGGTCCAGCAAAGGACAACACAAGTGTGATGGCCCTGTTGTCAGACCATTTGACAGCACAGATGTTGTGATTCCCCTCCACTCTGACATCATCGCTTCCTCTCCCCTTTTTCTTCAAGCTCTTCTCGTCTTCAAGGTCACAGTTGGGCAGGCGCACCTGCCTGGCTGTTCCCACATAGTGAATTCCCCAATGTTTTCCAGGCAGACAATACTGTCTGCTTATTGTAAGTCACTTTGGACAAAAGCATCTGCTAAATGCCCTAAATGTAAATGTAAATGGCTTAGCCTATGCTCTCTACTTATCATGCTAAAAGAAATGTGCATCCCAATCACCAGCCATTAAGTCACACAATACTGCCTTGACATGACAATACTGCTTGTAATGCCCTCTAATTATCATACTAAAAGGAAAACATGCATACCCCCACTTACATCCACACATCCACATTCAGGAAAATGTTCACCTTTCTTAGAACTGAATTGTCTGTTGATATCCTCTTTGTGGACAAAGTTGTGGAATTTTAGGTCAGTCTGATCAAATTAACTACATTTTTTAGAGATAAAACTTTTAAATCGGTCAAATCTGATCAGAACACAACACAAGGGTAGTATGTATACTGTCCATGTATAAAAAAACACTCTGACGGGATGGGGAGGGGGGGTGGAACTTAGAGGAGATGCCACTTTCAAATCTTGCTAGCTCTCTTGCTAGCTCTCCAGGATTGTAGACCCTAGCTTTAACCTGTATATATATATTGTTTATATACAGGGAGTGGTTAAAGTTACAATATTTCAAAGAAGTGTATCGGTGTATTCATGCTCAAAACAGATTAACAGCTAACTGCTAACTGCTGGTAATAGGGCTGGGCGATTAATCGAATTTTGATCGCGATTTCGATTTTGGCTCCTCACGATCATGAAAACACTGTAATTGAAGAAAAAACGATTAATGTGCCGCCGCGTGTCGTGTATGCAAATTACTGCGCTGTAAATGTAAAGTGAACGCACCTGTGTCGCCTGCAGCTGCAGCAGTGAGTGTGTGGATCAATTGTGGAACGAGAGATTGAGAACATGGCAGAAAAGCAGCCTGAGCCTTTAGTTGAAAAGAAAGGTAGGACAACTTCGGTAATTTGGAGACATTTTGGCTTCAAATCGTCGGACGTGGAGCAGAAGGAGATTGTTTGCAAAGTCTGTCACACCGTCGTGTCTGCACCCCAGGGCAACACGACAAATGTATTTAACCATAAAGTGGTCTATGACAAAGTATTGAAGGAGCAAAAGACACAAAAAAAGTGCAACACAGTCCTTCATTGAGGACACTCTTTACAATGCCGCTCCATATCCCAACGGCTCCCGGCAACAGCGAGAGATAACGGAGGCTGTGACATTAATGCTAGCTAAGGACATGTGCCCTATCAGTACAGTTAGCAACCCAGGCTTCAAGATACTGGTCAACACTTTGGACAAGCAGTACGTGTTGCCATCATGCAAACATACAAATATTATTATCATTTACCTTTTTACTTGTTACTAATCTATCTGGCTGTTTTTCTAAAAGTTATATTAAAAGTTGAGTTTTGGTAGCTCAATAAATCCTTTTTTTTTTAAATCAGTGAATAATCGTGTTTATTAATCGTGATTTCAATATCAATCAAAATAATCGTGATTATTATTTTTAGCATAATCGCCCAGCCCTAGCTGGTAATATGTATCTAACCGAATCTGCCGTTAGTTCGGTTAGCCGTGCAGCTAGCAGTCCAACCTGGGAGTCATGGGAGTGTTGGTGTTGGTTAACATGCTAACTTCAGTATATATCTTAGCAACGCAATACATACACATCATTTTGTCATAACTGTTTTTCACATTCTGCTGGTAATATGTATCTATTGAAAATTGATTAATACATGTTTTTATTCTCAAGAAAATCAGAAAAATTGTGAACATTGTGGCTCAATGGAGGTCAGAGTTCATGTTCCAGTTTATTTAATTATAGTTTTTACTTACCAGGCAGCTCTGCTGATGGCTCGCTGTTCAATGTATCGACTTCAGAGTTCGTGGTTTCAATCACTGAGGAAGTCAATGATAAAGTATAAAATAAACTTTCATGATTCACTCAAACTCTGACAAAGAACTTTCCTGGAAAGCTCTGATTGTAATAGCAAAAACATAGATAGATAGATAGATAGATAGATAGATAGATAGATAGACTCACCTTTGGCATTTCCATTTGATTTCATGAACCTAGCATTAACGTACACCGCATCAGCTTCAGCCATTTTACCGTTTTGACTAACTGTCAGTGAGGTTGCAAGAGAAGTTTAAGCTGTCACAGCAAAAAAACAAATAACCCAAAAAAACACCCTTCCTGTCTGACATGCCAACTAAAACACAGTCATTTGCAATAACATTTTACTTCCCATTTGTTCAGAATAGAAAATACTAGAATTATTCTAAATATCTCAATATGATATATAATATAATATAATACAAATCTCCCCACGCTGACACAACAAATGATTTGTTTTCAAAGAACAGAAGAATTCAGCAGTTAGAAGACATTTAAATGGTCACACTCAGTGAAGAGTAACAATCCAGAGAACTTCCAGCAGCATGAAATCTCTTTTCAGTGCAGACGTGTCTCTGAGCTGAGCTGCTGCTGCTTGTTTATTAGGCTGGACTCTAAATGTTTCTGCTTTCCTTTGTCTTTATATTTACTCAAGTACTGTCAGACTGCCCTCTCACATAACTGCAGAGTTTTACTTTGTTAAATCTCTTTCTGTGTTGGTGACGTGTGTTGAGCAACATGGTGTCATTTCACACTCAAACAGATGATACTTCCTTTTACAAACTTTCAGCAGACTTCATCGACTTGAACATGAATCTTTTTATTTCCCAAACATTATATGTTTACTTCATGGCACAATTCTAACAGGAGCGAAAGATCATTTCTTTCTCCATCATCAACATGCAAAGTTTTTATAAAAATAAGGCCCCATGTGGCAAAATGGCCAAAACTGGAAATGAAAAACGATGATAATTAGTGGGCTGTGCTCGCCAGCCCACTATGGACACCTCTATAGCAGAGCTATAGGTGTCCATAGTGGGCTGTGCAGAGCACAGCCCACTATTGTTATTGCTCGCGCCTCTTTTTAGTGGGCTGTGCTCGCCAGCCCACTATGGACACCTCTATAGCAGAGCTATAGGTGTCCATAGTGGGCTGTGCGGAGCACAGCCCACTATTGTTATTCCTCGCGCCTCTTCTTATTATTATTCTCCCTACGTCCTTTTTTCTGTCGCTAACTCACCCCGCACCGTTGAGCGCATACAAACAAATTATATATCAAAACGTGCGGCTCGGGCGGACTCGGGTTGCTATTATTTTTCTCACCAGAATACGAATTTTTCGCGACGTAAGTCGCGAAAAACTGCGACAAATTTCCCATAAGGAATGAATGGGATGAGGTCAAAAAACTCGCAAATCTGCGATGTTTTTCAAACATCTCCTGCTCGGGCATACGTTCACGTGGAAACACCATTCCAGCTTTAAAATGTAGGCACTAGTCCTGAGTATTTTTGTTGTATTTGAACTTTTTTCCTACGACGTGTAGTTTTTGAACTGTGACCCTTGAATGGCGGTGAGTGATTTTGGAGAAATTCAGGGTTTTCAATGAGTGTGTATGGCGGAATGTTCGTGCAGCACAGTGGAGAGGACCAACTGACAGAGTGAGCGAGATTCAAAAATTCGCTCAGAGATTTTCTCTTTCCGTGACGATCCTGGCCACAAATTAGGCTCAAAAACAGTGATACTTTCCAGAGTTGTAGCCACACTTGTCTTCTTTCTCCCAATGTGTCCACTTTATCGGTAGGATTTACGGTTTTTGAATTATCGACCGCTAACCAACAAGAGTAGCTCTGAAATGCTCCATTTACTCCAATGTAAATCGGGAGAAGGATTTCCAAAACTGCACTCTTTTTTAACTCGCTGCCATTTCCACATTTCTGAAGCTAGGACCACAAAACTTAATGAGTGTGTTCTTTAAGGCCTTTCTGGCTCGATCGTGAAAAAAAATTGTCGATATCATGTATGATTTTGACCAAATAGCACTAGTTTGACGTCCTAGATGTGAGGCAGAAATTGCTCTCAAATCAGCTCCCTCACAGGCCGTTGCTACGGCCCTTGCCAACGGTCACCTAGCAACCAAAAACAGCTGGGCCAAGAGAGAGAGTGACAGACAGACAGACACTAGACACACATCAGACAGACAGACAGACACACAGGAGACGCACATCAGACAGACAGACAGACAGACAGACACACAGGAGACACACATCAGACAGACAGACAGACAGACAGACAGACACACAGGAGACGCACATCAGACAGACAGACAGACAGGGAGACGCACATCAGACAGACAGACAGACAGACAGACACACAGGAGACACACATCAGACAGACAGACAGGAGACACACATCGGACAGACAGACAGACAGACAGACAGGAGACACACATGAGACAGACAGACAGACAGAGAGACATGTACACACACACACACACACACACACACACACACACACACACACAGCAATGCTTAAGCGTGCACTCACATGCCCACAAACGCACACACACAGTATATTTCCCAACATTTAAACTACATTTAATGATTATTTTTTTGCTCATTCAATGTGCGGCTCGATCGGACTCGGGTTGCTATTATTCAGCTTTACGAAATGTTAATTTTTCACGACATAAGTCGCGAAAACTGCGATAAAGTTTCCCATAAGGAATGAATGGGGGGAGGCCAAAAAAGTCGCAAATCTGCGACTTTTTTCAAACATCTCCTGCTCGGGCATACGTTCACGTGGAAACACCATTCCAGCTTTAAAATGTAGGCACAAGTCCTGAGTATTTTTGTTGTATTTGAACTTTATTCCTACGATATGTAGTTTTTGAACTGTGACCCTTGAATGGCGGTGAGTGATTTTGGAGAAATTCAGGGTTTTCAATGAGTGTGTATGGCGGAATGTTCGTGCAGCACAGTGGAGAGGACCAACTGACAGAGTGAGCGAGATTCAAAAATTCGCTCAGAGATTTTCTCTTTCCGTGACGATCCTGGCCACAAATTAGGCTCAAAAACAGTGATACTTTCCAGAGTTGTAGCCACACTTGTCTTCTTTCTCCCAATGTGTCCACTTTATCGGTAGGATTTACGGTTTTTGAATTATCGACCGCTAACCGACAAGAGTAGCTCTGAAATGCTCCATTTACTCCAATGTAAATCGGGAGAAGGATTTCCAAAACTGCACCCTTTTTTAACTCGCTGCCATTTCCACATTTCTGAAGCTAGGACCACAAAACTTAATGAGTGTGTTCTTTAAGGCCTTTCTGGCTCGATCGTGAAAAAAAATTGTCGATATCATGTATGATTTTGACCAAATAGCACTAGTTTGACGTCCTAGATGTGAGGCAGAAATTGCTCTCAAATCAGCTCCCTCACAGGCCGTTGCTACGGCCCTTGCCAACGGTCACCTAGCAACCAAAAACAGCTGGGCCAAGAGAGAGAGTGACAGACAGACAGACACTAGACACACATCAGACAGACAGACAGACACACAGGAGACGCACATCAGACAGACAGACAGACAGACAGACACACAGGAGACACACATCAGACAGACAGACAGACAGACAGACAGACACACAGGAGACGCACATCAGACAGACAGACAGACAGGGAGACGCACATCAGACAGACAGACAGACAGACACACAGGAGACACACATCAGACAGACAGACAGGAGACACACATCGGACAGACAGACAGACAGACAGACAGGAGACACACATGAGACAGACAGACAGACAGAGAGACATGTACACACACACACACACACACACACACACACACACACACACACACAGCAATGCTTAAGCGTGCACTCACATGCCCACAAACGCACACACAGTATATTTCCCAACATTTAAACTACATTTAATGATTATTTTTTTGCTCATTCAATGTGCGGCTCGATCGGACTCGGGTTGCTATTATTCAGCTTTACGAAATGTTAATTTTTCACGACATAAGTCGCGAAAACTGCGATAAAGTTTCCCATAAGGAATGAATGGGGGGGAGGCCAAAAAAGTCGCAAATCTGCGACTTTTTTCAAACATCTCCTGCTCGGGCATACGTTCACGTGGAAACACCATTCCAGCTTTAAAATGTAGGCACAAGTCCTGAGTATTTTTGTTGTATTTGAACTTTATTCCTACGATATGTAGTTTTTGAACTGTGACCCTTGAATGGCGGTGAGTGATTTTGGAGAAATTCAGGGTTTTCAATGAGTGTGTATGGCGGAATGTTCGTGCAGCACAGTGGAGAGGACCAACTGACAGAGTGAGCGAGATTCAAAAATTCGCTCAGAGATTTTCTCTTTCCGTGACGATCCTGGCCACAAATTAGGCTCAAAAACAGTGATACTTTCCAGAGTTGTAGCCACACTTGTCTTCTTTCTCCCAATGTGTCCACTTTATCGGTAGGATTTACGGTTTTTGAATTATCGACCGCTAACCGACAAGAGTAGCTCTGAAATGCTCCATTTACTCCAATGTAAATCGGGAGAAGGATTTCCAAAACTGCACTCTTTTTTAACTCGCTGCCATTTCCACATTTCTGAAGCTAGGACCACAAAACTTAATGAGTGTGTTCTTTAAGGCCTTTCTGGCTCGATCGTGAAAAAAAATTGTCGATATCATGTATGATTTTGACCAAATAGCACTAGTTTGACGTCCTAGATGTGAGGCAGAAATTGCTCTCAAATCAGCTCCCTCAAGTCCGTTGCTACGGCCCTTGCCAACGGTCACCTAGCAACCAAAAACAGCTGGGCCAAGAGAGAGAGTGACAGACAGACAGACACTAGACACACATCAGACAGACAGACAGACAGACAGACACACAGGAGACGCACATCAGACAGACAGACAGACAGACAGACACACAGGAGACACACATCAGACAGACAGACAGACAGACAGACACACAGGAGACGCACATCAGACAGACAGACAGACAGACAGACACACAGGAGACACACATCAGACAGACAGACAGACAGGAGACACACATCAGACAGACAGACAGACAGACAGGAGACGCACATCAGACGGACAGACAGACAGAGCGACATGTAGACACACACACACAGAGCTGCTTAAGCGTGCTCTCACATGCACACAGACGCACACACACAGTATATTTCCCAACATTTAAACTACATTAAACGATCATTTTTTCACTCATTCAATGTGCGGCTTGATCGGACTCTGTATGCTATAATTCAGTTTTCTAGAATATTAATCTTTCGCGTCGTAAGACGCGAACAGCTGCGAGACACTTACCATAAGGAATGAATGGGATGAGGTCAAAAAACTCGCAAATCTGCGATGTTTTTCAAACATCTCCTGCTCTGGCATGCATTCACCTAGAAACACCATTCCAGCTTTAAAATGTAGGCACAGGTCTTGAGTATTTTTGTTTCATTTGAACTTTTTTCCTATGATGTGTAGTTTTTGAACTGTGATCCTTGAATGACGGTGAGTGATTTTGGATTTTGGTTTTCAATGATTGTGTATGGCGGAATGTTCGTGCAGCAGAGTCGAGAGGGCCAACTGACAGAGTGAGAGAGATTCAAAAATTTGCTCAGACATTTTCTCTTTCCGTGATGATCCTGGCCACAAATTAGGCTCAAATACAGTGATATTTTCCAGAGTTGTAGCCACACGTGTCTTCTTTCTCCCAATGTGTCTACTTTATTGGTAGGATTTATGGTTTCGGATTGATCTGCCTCTAACCGACAAGAGTAGCTCTCAACTGCTCCATTCACTCCAATGTAAATCGGGAAGAGGATTTGCAAAACTGCGGCCTTTTCTAACTCGCTCCTATTACCACATTTCTGAAACTAGGACCACAAAACTTAATGTGTGTGTTCCTTAAGGCCTTTCCCGCTTGATGGTGAGGAAACTTTGCTGATGCCATGTTTGCTTTTTCGTCACGGGGCAAAGCGCACAGCCCACTCTCGCGATTTCCCGGCGGGGAATTGTCTAGTTATTTTTCTTCTACCGTCCTTTTTTTGGTACTTTTCACGCCCCGCACCGTTGAGCGAATACCAACAAAAAATACATCAAAACGTGCGGCTCGGGCGGACTCGGTATGCTATTATTTTTCTCAGGAAAATATGAATTTTTCGCGACGTACGTCGCGAAAAACTGCGACAAATGTCCCATAAGGAATGAATGGGACGAGGTCAAAAAACTCGCAAATCTGCGATGTTTTTCAAACATCTCCTGCTCGGGCATACGTTCTCGTGGAAACACCATTCCAGCTTTAAAATGTAGGCACAAGTCCTGAGTATTTTTGTTGTATTTGAACTTTTTTCCTACGATGTGTAGTTTTTGAACTGTGACCCTTGAATGGCGGTGAGTGATTTTGGAGAAATTCAGGGTTTTCAATGAGTGTGTATGGCGGAATGTTCGTGCAGCACAGTGGAGAGGACCAACTGACAGAGTGAGCGAGATTCAAAAATTCGCTCAGCGATTTTCTCTTTCCGTGACGATCCTGGCCACAAATTAGGCTCAAAAACAGTGATACTTTCCAGAGTTGTAGCCACACTTGTCTTCTTTCTCCCAATGTGTCCACTTTATCGGTAGGATTTACGGTTTTTTGAATTATCGACCGCTAACCGACAAGAGTAGCTCTGAAATGCTCCATTTACTCCAATGTAAATCGGGAGAAGGATTTCCAAAACTGCACGCTTTTTTAATTCGCTGACATTTCCACATTTCTGAAGCTAGGACCACAAAACTTAATGAGTGTGTTCTTTAAGGCCTTTCTGGCTCGATCGTGAAAAAAAATTGTTGATATCATGTAAGATTTTGACCAAATAGCACTAGTTTGACGTCCTAGATGTGAGGCAGAAATTGCTCTCAAATCAGCTCCCTCACAGGCCGTTGCTACGGCCCTTGCCAACGGTCACCTAGCAACCAAAAACAGCTGGGCCAAGAGAGAGAGTGACAGACAGACAGACACTAGACACACATCAGACAGACAGACAGACAGACACACAGGAGACACACATCAGACAGACAGAAAGACAGACAGGAGACACACATCAGACAGACAGACGGACAGACAGACAGAGCGACATGTAGACACACACACACAGAGCTGCTTAAGCGTGCTCTCACATGCACACAGACGCACACACACAGTATATTTCCCAACATTTAAACTACATTAAACGATCATTTTTTCACTCATTCAATGTGCGGCTTGATCGGACTCTGTATGCTATAATTCAGTTTTCTAGAATATTAATCTTTCGCGTCGTAAGACGCGAACAGCTGCGAGACACTTCCCATAAGGAATGAATGGGATGAGGTCAAAAAACTCGCAAATCTGCGATGTTTTTCAAACATCTCCTGCTCTGGCATACATTCAGCTAGAAACACCATTCCAGCTTTATGTAGGCACAGGTCTTGAGTAGTTTGTTGTATTTGAACTTTTTTCCTATGATGTGTAGTTTTTGAACTGTGATCCTTGAACGATGGTGAGTGATTTTGGAGAAATTCTGGGTTTTCAATGATTGTGTAAGGGGGAATGTTCGTGCAGCAGAGTGGAGAGGGCCAACTGACTCCATCACAGTCCGTTGCTACGGCCCCTGCCAACTGTCACCTAGCAACCGAAATCAGCTGGGCAAAGAGAGAGAGTGACAGACAGACAGACAGACAGACAGGAGACATACATCAGACAGACAGACAGACAGACAGACAGGAGACACACATCGGACAGACAGACAGACAGACAGACAGGAGACACACATGAGACAGACAGACAGACAGAGAGACATGTACACACACACACACACACACACACACACACACACACACACACACACAGCAATGCTTAAGCGTGCACTCACATGCCCACAAACGCACACACAGTATATTTCCCAACATTTAAACTACATTTAATGATTATTTTTTTGCTCATTCAATGTGCGGCTCGATCGGACTCGGGTTGCTATTATTCAGCTTTACGAAATGTTGATTTTCACGACATAAGTCGCGAAAACTGCGATAAAGTTTCCCATAAGGAATGAATGGGATGAGGTCAAAAAACTCGCAAGTCTGCGATGTTTTTCAAACATCTCCTGCTCTGGCATACATTCAGCTAGAAACACCATTCCAGCTTTAAAATGTAGGCACAGGTCTTGAGTATTTTTGTTCTATTTGAACTTTTTTCCTATGATGTGTAGTTTTTGAACTGTGATCCTTGAATGAAGGTGAGTGATTTTGGAAAATTCAGGGTTTTCAATGATTGTGTATGGCGGAATGTTCATGCAGCAGAGTGGAGAGGGCCAACTGACCGAGTGAGAGAGACTCAAAATTTATCTCCAAAATTTTCTCTTTCCGTGACGATCCTGGCCACAAATTAGGCTTAAAAACAGTGATATTTTCCAGAGTTGTAGCCACACTTGTCTTCTTTCTCCCAGTGTGTCTACTTTATCGGTAGGATTTACTGTTTTTGAATTATCGACCGCTAACCGACAAGAGTAGCTCTCAAATGCTCCATTTACTCCAATGTAAATCGGGAGGAAGAATCTCAAAACAGCACCCTTTTTTAACTCGCTGCCATTTCCACATTTCTGAAGCTTAGGACCACAAAACTTGATGTTGTGTTCCTTAAGGCCTTTCCCGCTTGATGGTGAGGAAACTTTGCTGATGCCATGTTTGCTTTTTCTTCACGGGGCAAAGCGCACAGCCCACTCTCGCGATTCCCGGCGGGGAATTGTCTAGTTATTTTTCTTCTTCCGTCCTTTTTTTGGCACTTTTCACGCCCCGCACCGTTGAGCGAATACAAACAAAAATCATCAAAACGTGCGGCTCGGGCGGACTCGGTATGCTATTATTTTTCTCAGGAAAATATGAATTTTTCGCGACGTGAGTCGCGAAAAACTGCGATAAATTTCCCATAAGGAATGAATGGGCGAGGTCAAAAACCGCAAATCTGCGATGTTTTTCAAACATCTCCTGCTCGGGCATACGTTCACGTGGAACACCATTCCAGCTTTAAATGTAGGCACAAGTCCTGAGTATTTTGTTGTATTTGAACTTTTTTCTACGATGTGTAGTTTTTGAACGTGACCCTTGAATGGCGGTGAGGATTTTGGAGAAATTCAGGGTTTTCAATGAGTGTGTATGGCGGAATGTTCGGCAGCAGAGTGGAGAGGACCAACTGACACAGTGAGCGAGATTCAAAAATTCGCTCCGAG